>NC_063161.1:2250458-2277958 GCF_023159225.1 Perognathus longimembris pacificus | reverse complement strand
ACGGGAGGTGATAGAGCTGTGAGAGCCCAGGCTGTCACGGGAGGTGATAGAGCTGTGAGAGCCCAGGCTGTCACGGGAGGTGATAGAGCTGTGAGAGCCCAGGCTGCCACGGGAGGTGGTAGAGCTGTGAGAGCCCAGGCTTCCACGGGAGGTGATAGAGCTGTGAGAGCCCAGGCTGTCACGGGAGGTGATAGAGCTGTGAGAGCCCAGGCTGTCACGGGAGGTGATAGAGCTGTGAGAGCCCAGGCTGCCATGGGAGGTGGTAGAGCTGTGAGAGCCCAGGCTTCCACGGGAGGTGATAGAGCTGTGAGAGCCCAGGCTGCCACGGGAGGTGATAGAGCTGTGAGAGCCCAGGCTGCCACGGGAGGTGGCAGAGTTTGGGGCATGAGCCTGAGCTAAGGGGTCGGCCCCCTGGCCTATACCAACCGTCTTCGACTGTGTCAGGCAGGGCTGGATTGGTAAAGGGCTCCCACGCTTTCTTCCTGCCTCCTGTGGCCGGTCTCATTCCCTGCTCTGCAGAGGGTTTATAGATAGAAGGGGGCCCGCCCCAGCCCAGCCCATTCCAGGAGAAGCCTCTTTGAAGGCAAAATAGATTCCAGAATGATCGCTCACTAAGAGACATTCATCAGTGAGATGTTCTCCATAAAACTGAAATATCATAAAATCGTACACACGTGGGCCGGGAGCTGGGCAGGAACCATATTTCAGTGGAGAACACGGGCCGTGTAGAATGCCAGTGACTGGTTTTGATAAATTAGGCCCTGGTTTACACTGTTCCTTGCTTGTTGGAGAG
Source organism: Perognathus longimembris pacificus (assembly GCF_023159225.1). Classification (NCBI taxonomy): domain Eukaryota; kingdom Metazoa; phylum Chordata; class Mammalia; order Rodentia; family Heteromyidae; genus Perognathus; species Perognathus longimembris. Next base: position 2,277,165 of record NC_063161.1, on the reverse strand, counting down.
AGTGAAATGGCCCTTCCATCAACATTGTGGCTCCCAGAAAGGCAGGGACAGCGCTCATCCCCATCCGTCACGGGCAGAGGGCCGCAGGCTCTGGGAAGGGCCTCGGCCCCGGGAGAGCCGGGAGACAGATGGAACCCCGGATCGTTGCAATCATGCAATCAGGGCCTTGTGGGATTGCCCATTGATCTCCTGCTAGGCTTTCCTGGTGGGCGGAGCCCTGATCTTCCCATCAGGGGAGCTGAGACAGCCAAGTGCACCCAGGCTGAGCTGTAGCCAGCCAGGCAGACGAGAATCTCAGGAGGGCAGGGTAACTTGCACCCCCCAAGCAAGATGGAGCGCGTACGAGCTGCAAGCACAGAGTCCTCCCTCCCACTGCGGAAGGGCGATCAGCTCCCGTCTGCGGCTGCGCGGGGATGCGCGGCTCGGCCTTCCCCCCCCCTCCAGCGGCCGGACTGCCTTCCAGAGGCCGCCGGCAGCCTGCTCCCCGCCGCTCTCTGCGCCTGGGCTCCCGTTCACATCCTAGTCCCCAGAGGGAGCAGATGTAATGACGACGGGAGCCTGGCTACCCTGGGGAGCGCCCCCTCCCGCCAGGCCCTACGAGCGCCCGGTGTGTCCACCCCCCTCGGTCCTTTCCGGAGAGCCCGTGGCAGATCCTGGAGAGCTGAGGCGCAGAGCTCAGACTTCACCCGCGCAGGCGGGGGAGGGGGGCGGACCCAGGAGGCAGGCTTGGGTGGGAGACAGAGCTTCCGGTGCCTTGGGGCTGCTGAAGCCCAGGAGCCCGCTGGGCTCGCTCGGGGCCCCTGGACGGTGACCAGGGCTGTGGTGACTCAGCTCCCTGGGCCACACGCACCACAGGTTGCTGGCTGATGAGCTGTCTCAGCCACAGAACGAGCGGCTGCCGCGCGTCTCTCACCTCCACTTCCGAGCATGCTTTACGGCCATCAATTAAGTATCGATTGATAAACGAAAGTATTAGGATCTGAGAAATGACTGCAGGCCCAGAAGTAATGACTTGCTACCGTGAAGCCCAGGCCTGGAGGCGCGGAGACGCTTCCCCGTCGATAGCCTCTGCTCCGGGCAGGCAGTGTAAACAGGCAGAAGCAGAGTCAGGCTCGGCCCTGAAGGAGCTGGGCTCTGTCTGTGTGGAAGACAAGGCTAAAGTGAGCATTCGCCGCGGCTGGTCAAATCTGCATCATGCAGAGCGTTCTCCTGCCGCCTGCCCAGGCCTCCCGCGCTGGTGCTCGTTCTGCTCCCTCCCGCCCTTTCCTGCTGGCGGGGCAGAGCCTCCCCCGGCCGCCTGGTCTTTGCTTTGATCCAGGCCACAGTCGTGTCTGGCTCCCTGGGGGCCCTTGAGCTCCCTGCTTCGCAGAACCCCCCCCCCCGGTTCTCCCTCCCCGGGTGAGGAGTTGGGGTCCTCCGTGGCTGTTCATTTCTGCCTGTCATTTCCTCCCCTCTCCCTCCAGGCTGGTCAGCTCACACGTGGGATCCGTGAGCGGCTCTCTCCTGGTACGAGCTGGACGGGTGGCAGAGTGACCTCACCCCGGGGTGGCCACGGCGTGGGTGCAGCTGAGGGCGGCCTGCTCCACCCGCACCCCCCCCCCCCCGGGCTCCCCAGTCCTCTCCTGCTGCGTGGGTGAGCCAGCCGTGCTCCCAGGGGTGCCGCGGGTCTGCATCGGCGTCCAGCCCCGCCCTGCTCCCCTGCCGCCATCGCGGAGGCTTCGCCTCGGAGCCGGGGCCCACTCTTCCTGCGTGGCTGCTGACGCAGCCCCAACTGCCCTCGGGGACGCACAGGGGCAGCGTCGAGCTGGAAGTCCCAGCGCGCGTCCCGGGAGAGCCAGGCCCTGCTGAGGCTGGAGAAGCACGTCTCCTGACACAGGGGGGAGGCCCCGGCCCCGTGCGCACAGAGGGACCGGCGTGGGGCCGCACACCGGGGCCGCTCGCTTTCCCTCTGGTCTGTCATCCAGAGGGGCGGGGCGCCAAGCTCCCGCCGGCCACCCCCCCCCCCCCCGCTTTCCTCACCTCCGTCGAGCAGCACCCGAAGCACGCCCGGCTCCCACTTGAACGCTTGCTCCAGAGGGCCGGCACCCTCCCTGCCGCCTGCACCAGACAGCAGTCACACAACGCTCGCTTCTGCAGCGACCATGCGGGCCTGCGGGCCGAGGGGATGCCGCCTCCCAGAGAGCCTGGGGAGGGAGGGCGCTGTCCACCCCCAGATCAGCACTGAGAGCCTGGGGAGGGAGGGAGCGCTGCCCACCCCCCCCCATCAGCACTGAGAGCCTGGGGAGGGAGGGCGCTGTCCACCCCCCCAGATCAGCACTGAGAGCCTGGGGAGGGAGGGCGCTGTCCACCCCCCCCATCAGCACTGAGAGCCTGGGGAGGGAGGGCGCTGTCCACCCCCCCCCATCAGCACTGAGAGCCTGGGGAGGGAGGGCGCTGTCCACCCCCCCCCATCAGCACTGAGAGCCTGGGGAGGGAGGGCGCTGTCCACCCCCCCCCATCAGCACTGAGAGCCTGGGGAGGGAGGGCGCTGTCCACCCCCTCCCCCGATCAGCACTGAGAGCCTGGGGAGGGAGGGCGCTGTCCACCCCCAGATCAGCACTGAGAGCCTGGGGAGGGAGGGCGCTGTCCACCCCCAGATCAGTGCTGTCCACCCTCGGTCAGCACTGAGAGCCTGGTGGGACGTGGCGGGGAGGGGCGGGGCGCGTCGGGGCGGGGCGGGGCGTGTTGGGGCGGGGCAGGGCGGGGCGGGGCGCGTCGGGGCGGGGCGGGGCGTGTTGGGGCGGGGCAGGGCGGGGCGGGGCGCGTCGGGGCGCGTCGGGGCGGGGCGGGGCGGGATGGGGCGGGGCGGGGCGCGGTGGGGCGGGGCGGGGCGCGGTGGGGCGGGGCGGGGCGGGGCGGGGCGCAGCGGGACACGGCGGTGCAGGGCGGGGCGGGGCGCGGTGGGGCGGGGCGGGGCGGGGCGCGGCGGGGCGGGGCGGGGCGGGGCGTGTTGGGGCGGGGCAGGGCGGGGCGGGGCGGGGCGTGTTGGGGCGGGGCAGGGCGGGGCGCGGCGCGGCGGGGCGCGGCGGGGCGCCGGCCGGGGAGGTGCGCGCCTGGCTCTGGCCGGCCTGGGAAAGTCGGACGGCCCGCACCCTCGGGCCGTCGCACACGCGGGGACACGCGGGGGAGTGCGCGCACGCCGCGGCGGTGGGGAGGAATCGCGTGCAGGAGCGGGGCGGCCGCCCGGGTGGGCTACGTCCGCCGAGCCGCGCAGGCGTGTGGCGGTGCGCAGGCCCGCGCGGCTTGTCCGGAGGTGCGGTGTGTGCACAGCGGGGCTCCGGCCGGGGTGGGCGCCGGTCCCCCCCCCCCCCCACGGACCCCGCCCGCCCCTCCCGTGCAGGCGCGGTGCGGGGCTGGGCCGGCTCCGGCGGGCGCGTGGCTTCAGGCGTGGCCTGTGCTTCCGAGTCTCCCCCGGCCAGGGCCCTGGGGCAGGCGGGCGGGTGTGCGCTTCCCTTCCAGCGCGCAGCTGCGTCCGGCTGCGGGCACGGCCCCCACCTGCCCCGGGCTGCCGGCGCCCCCTCACCCCCCTCACTGGGCGGGTCAGGCCCTGGCTTCTTCTCCAGGTGTGGTGCTCGGGAGGGGGGGGATGGGCGGGTCAGGCCCTGGCTTCTCCTCCAGGTGTGGTGCGGGGGGGGGGGAGGAGATGGGCGTGTCAGGCCCTGGCTTCTCCTCCAGGTGTGGTGTGGGGGGGGGGAGGGATGGGCGGGTCAGGCCCTGGCTTCTTCTCCAGGTGTGGTGCTCGGGAGGGGGGGGATGGGCGGGTCAGGCCCTGGCTTCTCCTCCAGGTGTGGTGCGGGGGGGGGGAGGAGATGGGCGTGTCAGGCCCTGGCTTCTCCTCCAGGTGTGGTGTGGGGGGGGAGGGATGGGCGGGTCAGGCCCTGGCTTCTTCTCCAGGTGTGGTGCTCGGGAGGGGGGGGGATGGGCGGGTCAGGCCCTGGCTTCTCCTCCAGGTGTGGTGCGGGGGGGGGGGAGGAGATGGGCGTGTCAGGCCCTGGCTTCTCCTCCAGGTGTGGTGTGGGGGGGGGGAGGGATGGGCGGGTCAGGCCCTGGCTTCTTCTCCAGGTGTGGTGCTCGGGAGGGGGGGGATGGGCGGGTCAGGCCCTGGCTTCTCCTCCAGGTGTGGTGCGGGGGGGGGGGAGGAGATGGGCGTGTCAGGCCCTGGCTTCTCCTCCAGGTGTGGTGTGGGGGGGGAGGGATGGGCGGGTCAGGCCCTGGCTTCTTCTCCAGGTGTGGTGCTCGGGAGGGGGGGGGATGGGCGGGTCAGGCCCTGGCTTCTCCTCCAGGTGTGGTGCGGGTGGGGGGGGTGGGAGGAGATGGGCGGGTCAGGCCCTGGCAGAGGCAGAGCAGGAAATGGGCGGTGCCGAGGTCAGAGCCGCCAGCAGAGGCACCGGAAGGGAGGAGCCAGCTCTGCAGATGGAGGAAGGACAGAGTCCCGGTCGCCAGGCAGCGAGGGACAGGAGAGAGAGCCAAGGGCTCGTTTTGAAAGAAAGAAAGAAAGAAAAAAGCCAGCTCCGATTTTAGTATCTTTCCATCTTCACTTGGGGGAAAAGAAGCGATAAAATTGCGGTGCATCGTGTCTTGGTAATTTCCAAAGGATTGCTTTTAATATGATAGGCACATAAAAGATCTTTAAAGCGGCTGCTTTACATACACATTAGCGGCTGCTCGCGGAGGCTGGGGTGCCGAGGGAGAGCTCGGGGTTCAGCACGGCTTCCGGGCAGCGGGGAGAAGCCCGGGTCCATACCGCAGGCCTCCGCTCTTCTGCCTGGCCTTCTCCGCACACCGAGGCCGCCAGCTCTGAAAGAGGCAGAACACCGCGCGGGGAAGCCGGGCCTTTCTTGGTCTGTCTCGGGAGGGGGCAGACCTGTCCCCCCCCCCCACACACACACTGACAGAGCCCCAGGATCCGATCTGCCTCCTCACTGCCACCTAGAAGTTTCTAGACAAGCCTGGACGGGGCTGGGTGTGGTAGCCAGAGGGCCTAGGCAGGAAGAGGCTTGGCTAGGTGGCTGTGTGGTGGTGAGAACACGCCCGGCCCATCTTCCTGGAGGACGGACACGCCACACGCCAGTCCAGACAGACAGCCAGGTTGAAAGCTGTGGCTGGCGGAGAGCATCCTCCCCCTCCCCCGCCACCCAAGTCCTGCAGAGGAAAGCTCCGGTTCGCACCCGTGCTCCTGACGAGACCCCACGGACAGAGCATGGGCGGATAGGCCTGGGCCTCCTCTGACGAGCCGGGGGGGGGGGGGGCGGGCCCTCCCGGGAGAGCGCGCTCTCTCTCTCTCTCTCTCATTGAAGTTCCAGCATCTTCTTTTATGACACCAGCCCTGCCATTGTCGGCAAGCCTTTCGATGCTTCGTACCATCTTGCCTTTGCACGTTCTGTAGCTGACGACTCCCGTGTCTGTGCTTTCTCTCTTCCTTTCCTGGTGCTGCTGCGTTCTGCGCTCTCTGGTCTGGTCTGGCTGGCTCCTTCCTCGGATAAGGAAATTTTGCTTCTGGGCTCGGACTAGTTGTCTCTGCAGTGGGACTCTGTAGCCGGGCCTCCTGGAGGATATAAAAGGGTCTCACGTTTTTGTGTAGTTTTCTTCTCCAAGGCAGAGAAAGACATTTTCCCCCCTGATCTCTGACACTATGGGGCTTCCCCCCCCACCTTCCTTTCTCTCCCCCTCCCTTCCTGGGGCTCTCCTGAAGTCTGAGTTTTCTGAGGGGTGGTTTTCAGCTCCGCCGCTAGTGACCAGGCCAGGTGCACACGAACTCCCCTGATGGTAGACCTGTTTCTTTCCTGTTTAACGATGGTGATTGTAGTATGTCTTTAATGGTGGTGGTTGTTGTATATGATTTCCAGCGAGATTATCAGGGGCTTCCAAGTTGATCATTTTTATATTTCCATGGTACAAAGCTCAGTTTTGTGATCCTTCCACTTTTGTAAGGTATTTTAGAGAGCTTTATTTTTAATTGGCAAGTAACAAAGGCATATGTTCCCGGGGTACGGTGTGGTTTTGACATACGGATGACTGGAAAGACAAAATTAAGCTAATTTCTATGCCCGTCGCTCACCTACGGATCAGTCTTTCACTTCTTGTCACATTTCATCACTTTTCGCTTTTCATCAGCTAAGTGGATAACGTTCCGCAAATTGGTCTAGTCGTAGTCGCACCGACTTCCGCTGGGGACCTGGACGAGAGGAGCCATCGTTGGGAGGCATCGGCTCTGCCGGGCCTGGGTCTCTCCCCCTCCGGAGCTCGCCCCCGTCTCCCCCCGGCGGAGGGGCGGCCCCGGGGCTGCCGGCCCACACCGCCGCACCGGTGAGCCGCGTGTTTACCAACGGCCCGTCTCTCGGAAATAAATCTTTGCACTTTCCACAGGAAATACAGTCTATAAATCACTGTGACATGTAAGATGAGAGTCACCCCCTCTGGCTCTGCCTCTGAGGCTAGCCCCCCCCCCCCCCCGCCGGGCCTGCTGCAGTGCCTGTAGGTGGTCCTCCGGGAGGGGCGGAGTGGAGGGACCGTCCGTTCAAGATGAGATCGGGGACGTCGTTGTCATCGAAGGTCAGCTTTGTCCACACCGACGGGACCCTGGGGGAGACGAGCGTGATGTTGGTTGGGGAAGGCCCTGGCTCTGTATCCTCCTGCTCTTGCCATGCCACCACCAGCACAGCCGACAGCCGCTCCCTGACTGCCACCATGGATTGGACGTGTCAGCCGGGCTGGGCCGTGCTGCCCAGGTGTTTGCTTCACTACCAGTCTTGATGTTTCTGTGAAGGTGTTGTGTCGGACGTGATCGACACTGAAATTGTCCGAGTTTGGGCCATGTTGCTGACCCTTCACAAAGCGGGTGGGTCTCCTGCAATCAGCAGAAGGCCTTGGGGGGACGGTGCTCCCACGAAGAGGCTGCAGTTCTGCCTCCAGACTGCTTTGGCTTTGGGGCTTAACGACTGGCCGCTGCTGGCACCTCCAGCTCGCGTAGCCCGTGGACTCGAGATCTGTCAGCCTCTGCAAACTTGTGGGCCGGGTCCTTAAAATAAGGCTCGGTCACGGTGGGTGCCACGTCTCAGAAGGACCCTGGCTAGACAAACAGGACGCCGGGGCACACCGTGTCGTGAAGGTGTGTGTGCTCAATCTCCCCTTCACCACCTGCCCCCCGACAGCTCGGGCTCAGCACACCGGTTCGTTCCGAGTCAACGTTGTTGGTGCTAGCTGCGGTGTTGCAATGGGACGGTTTTTCCGTCTCGCTCCAGGACAGGAGATGAGGAAGAACGTGTCTGGTCACATCCTCCACCCGTGGCCACCCCGGGCCCGCCTTCATCGTCTTAGCTAGCGGGATGCCTTAGTCCACGTGCGGCTATCACGTGGCCAGCGCCAGGTAAGTAAGCACTAGAGGCTGATTCAGCCCACGGCTCTGAAGGCTGGGAGACCATGGCGCTGGTGTCTGTGCAGGGTCCGTCAAGACCTTGGGCTGCGGTGTGATACGAGGAGGACTGTCTAGTGAGACAGGGCTAGGTGCTTGGGTCTCTCCTCCTCTTCTTATGGAGTCACTAATGCCCCCTGGGGGGGGACTTCTTTCTACCCGCCTCTCACCTCAATTCTGTCTCAGATGACGCACCCACCACCCAGTACCCCTGGCATGAAGTCGGGGGTCGTAAACTTTCGGGTCTGTTGAAAACACAGCACTGGCTAAACTGCTCTTAGGCATTTCTCTAAGGTGAGTACAATTTCCCAAAGCACAATTTCCCAGCATACAGAAGGTGCTCAAGTGGCTTTCTATCGAAACGGGCACACACATGGTCACGCTGGGGAGCCAGCCATGGCTCAGGGGGTCAGCAAGGTTCAGAGAATGGGCGTGGAACCCCAGGGCCTTGCTCCAGCCACAGCTCAGGTATGCACGTATGCATGCTGTGCTGTGTGCGTGTGCATGTGTGTGCGTATATGTGTGTGCATATGCATGTATGGTACGCGTGTGTGGTATGGTGTGTGTACATGTGTGGTGTGTGTTGTGTGTGTATTGTATGTATGTATGTGTGTTGTGTCTTTGTGGTGTCTGTGTGTGTCTGTGTGTCTGTGTGTGGTGTGTGTGTGGTGTGTGTGTGATGTGTGTATTGTGTGTGGTGTGTCTGTGTTATGTGTGTATTGTGTGTATGTATGTGTGTGTTGTGTCTTTGTGGTGTCTGTGTGGTGTGTGGTGTGTGTATTGTGTGTGTTGTGTCTGTGTTTGTGTATTGTGTGTATGTATGTATGTGGTGTGTCTTTGTGGTGTGTGTGTGTGGTGTGTGTGTCTGTGTGTGTGCCTGTGTGTCTGATGTGTGTGTTGTGTGTGGTGTGTCTGTGTTGTGTGTGTATAGTGTGTATGTATGTGTGTGGTGTGTCTTTGTGGTGTGTGTGTTGTGTTGTGTCTGTGTGTGTGGTGTGTGGTGTGTGTGATCTACCCCTGCCAGTTGTCCCCCACCTGTGGCACGGAGTCGGGACCGAGCCGAGTCCGGGTGTGCACAGGCACGTGGGTCATCAGCTCTGAGCCCACGGGGCCCACGTGCGAGGCCCTCACGGCGCGTGCGAGGCTCGCGTGCTCTGCCGGGCTCCGTCCCCACCGCAGGGTTGCTTCTCCCGCAGACCGCGCTCCGCGAGTCCCGACCCCCGGAGCCGTGGCTCGCGCTCCGCGTGTCCCGACCCCCGGAGCCGTGGCTCGCGCTCCGCGTGTCCCGACCCCCGGAGCCGTGGCTCGCGCTCCGCGGGGGCCGCGCGCTCTGCGGACGTCTGTCGGCTACGTGGGGACGGCGGGGCAGCGGAGTGCGCGGCAGCGTTCTCCCTCCGCCTGCGCAGACGCAGGTGTGCGTGTGGAAATCCTCCCGCCGCAGGCTTTGGCGCAGCTCGATGTGCAGTGGACCCGGGTTAGCACCGGCAGCACGCACGTGGTGGGGGGGGGCTGGGGGCTGCCGCCCTTCGTGCCCTTTCCAGAGCCCTCTTCCTGGGGGACCCTGGGCAGGACTCGGAGCCCCTCCCGCTGCGTCCCAGAGGAAGCCTGGAGCTAGGGGGGCGGGGAACCAAGCGTCCTTGGGAGGCCCGGGCCCGGCTGGGCTCAGGGCGCCCCCTCCCTGGCCTTCCAGACAGCCTGCCGCGTGACGGCCCGGGGCCCTGGTCCTTCCTACTCAGATCCCAGGCTGGCTTTGCTAGCCAGGGACTCGGACGGCTGTGCAGGCTGTGTGGACCCGAGCACTGCGTCCTGGATCTGAACCTCTGAACCGCTATGTGGACGAGAACACTGCACTCCGATCTGAACTTCTGATCCGCTGTGTGGACCCGAGCACTGCGTCCCGGATCTGAACCTCTGAACTGCTGTGTAGACGAGAACACTGCGTCCCGGATCTGAACCGCTGTGTGGACCCGAGCACTGCGTCCCGGATCCGAGGCGCTGCCCTGGCGTCCTTCCCCGGGTGTGACCGTGTGGAAAGACGGGGCTGCGAGGGGCGTTCCTTCCCCCACACGCAGAGTCCTCCCAGAACGGAAGGGGAAGCCGGGAGGCCACTAGCTGTCCCTCCACGCGAAGGCTCGCCAGCTCAGCCACCCGAGAGTAAACCCTCACCAGATGGAATCTTCTGGCGCGTGTCTCAGATTTCTTCGCTTTCAAAACTGTGAGAAACAGTCGCCCTGTCCGCCGCCCAGCCCTGGTATTGTGTTGGAGTCTCCGGAACCGGAGGCTGGAGGCGATCTAGAGCGGCCGGGGGAGGGAGGGGACGGGCCCCGCGCTGCCCGATCGAGCCGCGGGCCGCAGCCCTCATTCCCAGCCTGCCGTGCCGCGGGGTGGACAGCCGGCGGGGCGTGCGCGGAGGTAGACGGGCTGGCCGGGACGCCCCGCCCGCGTGCAGGACTGACTGGGGTCCTGGGGGGAGCAGCGCAGCTACTGGAGGGCGGAAAGCAAGCCTTTCACACACGCAGGCCGGGACCGACCTTGCCCCTCACCAGATCGAGGCACAGTTGGGTTCGGACTCCAGCCTCAAGCACCGTGGGAAATACATTTCTGTCGCTCAAGCCGCCAGCCGATGGCATTTTACTACAGAATCCCTCACCAAAGTGGCTCTAAGGCAGGACGCGCAAAGGGAAGGAAAGGAGAAGGCCCAGAAACAAATGGGAGCGAGATGGGGGGTGGGGTGGGGCGGGAAGATTCCGGAACAAGGCGCATCGTTTTTGAACAATGGGATGTGAATGCCAGAAGAAGTGGTCTTAGAATTGGGAAGTGACAAAAGTTATTCTGGACTAAGTGCTCCTCTGAATAACATCGAAATATTGTCTGACTTAAACCTTAGGACAATGAAAGATTATAGTGGAGCCACATGCAAAGTTAACATGAATAAAGAGAACAATTACCATGATAATATTTGTTGGCAGTTAGACACAAGAGAATACATGACCACAGCATATGGGAAAAGCTAATATTTCAAAACATTCTTAATGTTTTTGCATATAGCAAGCTTATGAGAGACGGCTATTTATCAGAATAAAGACAACAGATGAACAAGACGTCTGGACAAATGGTAGTTAAATAGAGCTCAACGAATGGGGTAAACAGTTAGAAACAAGAGAAAACTGTCTTTGAAAGAGAGAGAATTGAAAGGAACACAGGAGTGAAAACTGGTCCCAGGAAATGTCATCAGAGAAAAGATGCAGGGGAGGAACTCATAGAAAAAAGAAAACTATGAGGATGTTAAAAATCTTCAAAAATGCACGAGATTGGAAAAGAAGACTCAATTTGTATGTAATTGGAAATAGTGAAGTAAAAATCCAGAATACATTCTAAATTCTAAAACCAACATTTAAAACAACAACCGACTTCCTTAAATAGAAAGAAACTTAGTATTAGAAATAGCCACACTCTGTGGTTGAGAAAATTCACCCACAATGACAGCCACGGGAACACATTCTGGTAAAACCGTTGGGCGCCATTCACGTGAAGAGGAAATTCACTGGAACCCACACAGCAAGACCGGAGTCTCAGCGAGGAAAGAAGAACAGACCGACACTCGGGGAAATAAAACGCCCATGGAAGGTTCTCAGAGAGAGGAGATGCGAGCCCACCCACCCAGGGACCGGCGCGCAGTGCCCTGGGCTCCTCCTCAGTGTCTAGCCAGGACTCATCTTCAGCAAGGCAATGGAGGGGCCGTGGCGGGAAGGAACGGGGCGGCGGAGGCCGGGCCGGGGGCCCCAGGACCAGTGGCCGGTGCTGACCCCGGGGGCTTTTCACACGTGCAGCTCAGTCAGCCGTGCAAGCGGGCACACACGTGAGGAAGGGGAAGCGGTGAGCAGGCAGATCCCCTCTCTGCCTGTAGGGATTCACTGACAAAGGAGAATCCGTGACTTCAAGTTAGTTGCTTTGGGGCAAGAGGACGGAAGGAGAAGGAAGAGAAGGGTTAAAGGAAAAGGCGTGACCAGGAGAGAGGAGCAGCACACACGGAAATGAAGGAGAGCCATGTACACGTGGCTTTCAGGCCGGCTTGCCAAGCGAACCTCAGCACCACGCCGGACACTTGGGACCCACCTGAAACACAGATTAAACGTGATCTCTACGCGGGTTCCGTGGCCGCGCCGTCTGAGGGGGCAGGGGCCGAGGCCCCGGGGCGCGGCAAGGGGATCCGGGGACACGGCAACGAGGCCGCGCTGTGATCCCGTCATTCGCCAACACGCACCCAGCAACACAGAGGCGCCGCCGCTGTCGTGGGACCCGTGGGGGACGCCGGAGAAACGAGTGGAAGCCACTGTCGCGGGAGGACTCGGCCCCGCTCCCGGTCCCAGATGGACCACGGTGAGGAAGGATGGAAGTCTGCAGTGACAAGAGCAATGGGGCAGATCCCACAATGAACCACTGACCTCTGAACTCCGGGAATCGAGAGAACGTCTTCTTTTCAGAGCAGGTGAGACTTCCTGCCGATTGACCACGGCTATTGCCACCGAGAGCGTCTCATTAAATCCAAAGAGTAGAAATGACACATTCAGCATTCTCGTACCACAGGCGATGAGACTGGACGTTAATTATGGCACTCACAAAACCCAAATGCCTGTCGGCCAAGCAGGCTGGTAAACAGCTCTTGAAGCAAAGACAAAATAAGGGCAGCTATCACGGCATTTCATGATGTAATAGAGAAAATTAAAAAAATAATAATCTGCAGGATACCATTGAAGTAGATATGAAGGGGCAAATCAAATTTTAGCCTTAGAAATGAAGTTAGAAATTTAGAAATAAGAAAGTTCGCATTAGAAATGAAAATCAAAATGAATAGAGCAACACACACACGCACACACACATGCACACGCACACACACATGCACACGCACACACACACACATGCACACGCACACACGGAAAGGAGCAACCAGCTAAACCCAAGGAAATAGTAGTAACACGGAAGCCACAAGACTAGTGAATTCCAACGGCTCAAGGAAAAGAAGCAGGATTAGTAGACACATCGGGTATCTGGCTCGTGAAGAGTTCTGGACAGGGCTGGGAAAAGAAAACATAAACACACAACACGAGAAGTAGCAAAGGGCAGACTGACATCACGTGTCAAGGGGCTCATACTTGAGTGTACATTTGTAGAGCGGGCGGGAGATTCAGTTGTCGCTGGAGGCCTTGGAGGATGGGCTGTCTGAGGGTTGCAGGTGCTGGTTTTGGGGGTGTCTCCTGTCGCCCCGTGTTGTTCTCTTGGGGTGCGTATGGGCTTTCTGGCACGGACGGTTTTTACTTTAAGCAGCAGAGAGCTCGACGGAAACGGTTTCCTAAGCGGGACTCCTCTAGAAACCATTAACTCTGACAGGCTGTGCCTGACAAATCAGTACTTGTAAGAGCTTCCCTCGGTGGGCCGAGGCACGAAGCTTCCCGAGGACAGCATCTTACTCATGGGTGTTACCTGCGTGTCAGGAGGCCCGCCTCTGCACTCTTCCATGTGGCTCCAGCTCTGTGTTAGGGAAATGGTCTTAGGTTTGTTGACAGAGCAGGCCACCCCCGAGCTAGGTGGGACACGTTTCCCTCTTGGCTGGGGCCCTGCCTGAGATGGGCACAGATACCCTGGAGAAACTCGGAGAAGTGAGTACAGGGAAGGCATGACCTCAGCGCTCACGGTGTCCTTGCAAGATCAGATGTCTGGTGGTCAGAGACAAGTTTGTTTCCCGAATTATTAGACTGCTTTGTAAAATTCCATGCAAGTTTTAAATGCCAGTGCCACGAGGCTATTTTCTGGCACAGTGCAAAGTGCAAAAATTGACCCCATTAGAGAGAGACCATGTCCTCCGTGGCCAGTTACTGCTGATGAAGTTGAGGAGGAGAACTCGCTCTTCCAAGCCATCTCCCACAGAGGGAGTGGGCCAAGTTTAATTGGAACCGTTAATAGCAGTCCATTTAAATAACTCCAGAGTGTGTGCGAATGTGGGCGCTGCCAGGCTCTTCCTCTGAACCACAGAGGCTCTCCTCACCACGACAGGGCTTCTACGGAAGTGTAAAGCACGGACCGACGTCCCTGACGAACGTAGATGAGCAAAAACCCCAGGAAAACATCGCCAGACAGGAGCAAGCAGCCTGTGACAAAACTGTGTGTCATGATCAAGCACTTGTTTTACCACCAACAGGAGAGCAGTTCAGTATTAGAAAATATATTAATGTAATCCATCAAGTACGCACAGCTAAGGAGAAATCTCATCCGATCATTTCAAGAGCAAAAGAAACATTTTGCATTATTAAACACATACATGTTAGGAACTTGATAAAAATAGCAATCCATGCATCTGGACGTGAGCACGGTATTCAACAGCAAACACAGACATCCTTCCAATGAACGACAGGAAGAAAACAGAGATGCCTTCCTCCTCCCACCACTTAGAATTGTGTTAGATGGCGGGGTCAGAGCGGAGGAAAGGTCCGGCGCGTGGGCACTAGGAGCCGCTCAGGCTCAGGTGAGTCCCCCAGGTTCCTGTGCTGGGAAGCGGTGAACCTTCAAGAGGTGGGTTCTTGGGGGAGGTGGTTAGGTCATTGGAGGAGAGCGAGAAGAAGCCGTAGTAAAGGAGCAAGCCGGAAGGCATTGCTCCTGCGCCTGTCCACCACAGGTCTGCTGGCTCGTAGATCACCGTGTCCCTGACACCCACCTCTCCGTGTGTACCCACCACGGTGCCACCTCCCAAGACGGTCACCAGAGCCGGGCAGCCGTGGCCCCGAGCTCTCAGATCTCGGCACTGCCAGCTGCACGAGTGTCCTTGCTCGGCGAAGTACTCTCCCTGAGGTGCTTGGTTATCGCGTCGGAGAACATCCATACAGTGCTGGGGACAGGAGAGAGAGAGAGAGAGAGAGAGAGTCCGCTTGTATGTGCCACGGGCCCCAACAAAAATTCGTAAGGAAAACCAAACAACGCTTACCCAAAACACTGAAGGGATGGGAGAAGCTTGACAAAAGAGGTCTACTAATATAAGTAAATTAATAAATAACATTGAACAATCGATAAGCTCTCTGAGAAAATAGGATTTCTTCCCTCAGTTCCTCGTGATGGGTAGAGCTAACCCTTCTGGACATTCTACGTGGAAATGGGAAGAAGGCGAAACCTCTTTGTTCCGTGGTAGACATCGAGCGCAGTGCCGCGATCGACGCGGACGTGTCTGCCGCCTTGACCTGCCGACGTCATTTCCGGCGGGTCACTTCCGGTTGCGTGTGGCACGCGGGCTTGACGTGCTAAAGGCCTTCCCTGTTGTTTCGCTCCCTGGCGTTTGGTCTGATCTTGCGAGGACACCGTGAGCCACTGAGGTCATGCCTTCCCCCTGCTCACCTCTCCGCGCTCCTTCTTCGGGCGTGGAGGGGCGAGCACGTCTCCGACAGGTCCGAGGGCTTCTCCAGTGCGCGCAGCGTCTGTCCCCGCACCCTTGTCGGCGGCGCAGGCTACCTCATCCCGGTCACAGCCATCCCAGGCAGTGGGAGGGGAGGGGAGGGGAGCTCGCCGTGCTCTCGATGGACATTTCCTCCCCCTTGGTGTTTAGTGATGTTGAACATTTTCACCATACTGCTGGTCTTCCTTTGACGGCTGTCTGTTTAGGCGTCTGTCCGTGTTTCCATTAGCATTTTAACTCTTTTCTTACTTTGGTTTTGGGGGGGGCTGGTGGTCAGGGGGCTTGAACTCGGGGCCTGGGCGCTCTCTCTGAGCTCTTCAGCTCAAGGCCGGTGCTCTACCACTTTCAGCCGCAGCGCCACTTCCGGTTTTCTAGCGGCTCATTGGAGATGAGAGTCTCATGGACTTTTCTTGCCCAGGCTGGCTTTGAACCGTGATCGTCAGATCTCAGCCTCCTGAGTAGCTAGGATGACAGGCGTGGGCCCTTGGCGCCCGCACTATTCTTTGTGAGCTCCTTTTGTGCCGGACGCCACGTGTCCTTGTCAGAAGTATGCTGGGCACCTTTCCTCGGCTCAGCGGGCCGAGGGGACTCCACCCTGCTCTCTGCTCCCGGGATGCTGGGGTTCCCAGCTGTGATAAACAGTGAGAGGACATGGCGAGCGGACCTTGGGGCACTCGAGGTGACCCTGCCACGCAGTCCACACTTTCTTTTCAGTTTCGGAGGTTTGGGCTGAGGAGACAGCAACCTCATGAGGACAGAGGAGTCAGACAAATAACTCCAAAGTCTGTGCTCGGCCCCAAGGGGCAGGAAAGGGGCCAGGCATCCGGACGGAGCCTCGGAGACAGATGCCAGCCGCCTCCTGCACCCAGCGGCCATCGCAGGTCCCTTCCGCAAAGGCCCCTTCGTCTGCGGGATGCAGCCTCCTCCCGTCCGCTATGGGGGCTGGGAAGCGAGGAAAGCGAGGAAAGATGAGCTCCAAGCCCCTCCACCGCACCGGGCGCCGGGCAGAGCACGCGGGGGCCGGAAACCCCACCCACGGGGACCGAGGGGGGTCCAGCGGGGGCCGGCCTCGCCTCTTCTGGGATGGCGTTCCAGGGACTCTCCGAGGACTGAAGACCGGCTGGCCCAGGGCCAGCCCGAGCAGTGGGCCTGGGGTCCTGCACACAAGACCCAGATGGACGGGAACCTGGCCCCCTCCTCGCCACGCCAGGAACCGGGAGGCTCGCGGCCTGCGTGCTGAGCGCACGGAAGTGAGGTCCCCGGAGCACCGCTGGCAAGGCCACATTTTCACCAGCAACCACGAGCACGCGTGTACGCGGGAAAACACGCACGTCTCCGCAAAGAAACAGATGCATACGAGGGATACAACCCCAGACCTTTCAGCACGTTGGGATACGACTTAAAAATTAGACAGCCAAGGGCACGGGCTCCCTAGAACAGAAGGACACAGAAAGAAACGAGGAGCCAGAGGGCAGGAGTGCCTGGAATGGCCCCAGGGGAGCAGAGCAGCGGGGACAGGGTGGGCCGAGCCTCACAGCGGGTAGCATTAGAACAAACGTCGAAACCCCGTGTCCTTCCTTCTCTGGAGCAGAAGGGGAGAAGGAAAAGCTGAAATCAAGGCTGAAATACCCAATTTGGCTGGGGGGGAAAAATCCAAATAGGATAAACCTAACGAACCCCCTGCCAAGTGCATCATCATTAAACTTCTGCCAGGTAAGAAACAAAGGAAGAAACGTGAAGGCTGCCAGAGAAAAGGTCCCCCTAACCCAGAGAGGAGAAAAATCGCTGGAGTGACAGTGTATTTGTCACCAGGAACAGGGAGGCTGAGGAGAGATGACACAATATTTTTCAGCACCTGAAATGAAAGTACTGTCGTCTCACAATCCCACACCCAGGAAAATACCCTTCAAGAGAGAAGGGGAATTGAGGCATTCTCAGCTGAACGAAATGAAGACCATTCGTCACCACCAGACCGGTCCAGAAAGAATGGCCAAAGGAAGTCCTCAAAACAGAGCAGGAAGGTCGAGACAGCGTCTGAAAACACTGAGCAGGAGAGACGAGGAGCTACTAAACAAAAGCAAGGATGAATAGAAGAGACTTTCCCTCTCTCTTGCTTCTTGTAAATGACACGTAAATGACCGAGGCAACACTCATAGCACTGTTTGATGGGGTGATCGATATAAGTGCAGGAAGTGTTTGAGAGAATTACTAACGGGGGACACCACGGGGGCCTAAAGGGAGTTAAGTGTCTATGCTTCACTACAGCCAGGACAAGGATGACCTCTGGGGGGGCGCGTGAGGGGTTATGTACACCCAAGAAACTCAGTCTTCACCACCCCAGCCCTGGAAGAGCCAAGATCCAAGACACACTCATACCCCATTGCAATGCGCAGAGACGTGCAAATGCCCACTGCAATACACAGATGTGCAAATACCCACTGCAATGCTCAGAGACATGTGACTACCTATTTCCATGCACAGAGACACACTAATACCCCTTTGCCATACACAGAGATGTGCAAATACCCACTGCAATGCACAGACACATGGTAAAACCGCATTGCCATGCTCGGGGACCTGAGAATACCCACTGCTATGTCTTGTGCCTGGAAAGAAAGATGACACAATGAAACTTTCTGCAAGCTGTGAGAGCAAGCAAGGGTGTCAGTCTGGCTAAAGTCCAGGGTGTGTGTGTGTGTGTGTGTGTGTGTGTGTGTGTGTGTGTGTGTGTGTGTGTAAAACACCACAGAGCTAAAATGAGATAACTTAGGCTCTCAAATATTAATAATGGTACTATGTAAATGAGCTAGTTACACCAACAAAGTTACACAGGATTACGGAGCATCCTAGAAAGCGTAAACCAACCGGAAGATATCTCTGTCTTCAAGCTATGAAGGACCTCCACTGAAAGAAGAGGGAAGAAAGATGCCCCAGGCTGGTGTTCGTCAGGGGAAGGCAAGAGTGGCCACCTTTGTGCTGGACAAAGCAGACCTCAGACCATGAAAACTACCAGACAGGCGGGCGCGTTCTACAGTGATACAGACACGACATCGTAACTTTGATGTACCAAACAACAGAGTTGCAAAGTATGGTGGGCAAAATAGCCCACTATGGTGGAAGGACAGACAGACAAATGTCATTAGAGATGGAGAGTTCAACCTTCTTCTCTTGACACTTGGTGGGACAATTAGACAGATATAAACAATGTTGGCCATCCATGCACCAAGCAGGAACAACCGACATTCATAGAAGACTCTGTTCCTCAAAGCAGCCTACACAGGTTTTCAAGTGTCTGTGGAAATGTGCCAAGACAGAATAGCTCCTCCACATGAAACAAATCTTAATCTCTGGCCACTGCAGAAGTCATCTAGAGATGAATAACTCAACAACAGCAGGAAATCCCCAGGTACCTGGAAACCAAAGAACACTTCTGAGTAATCCGTGGGTCAAAGGAAAAGTCTTGGGGAAATAAAGAATTCATTCAACAGAATGAAAGTGAAATGGCATCTTATCGGATATAGCAGAAGCAGCCACAGCCCGGAGAGGGACATTATGGCACTAAGTGTGTATGCTGTTAAAGAGGAAAAATCAGCAATCCAAGCTCACACCACCATAATCTAAAATAAACCCCGAGCAAATAGGAGCAAGTAACGGATACATAAGAGCAGAGATTTAAACAATGGGTCATAGTAAAGATGTCAATTGTACCTAGATACATAGATACATATCTGTATATAAGTATAATATATGTAAATATACTTATATGTGTACATATATATTTAGATGCAGTACCTACCTAAATCAGCAAGTTTTTTTTTACACATATATGCAAAGTTATTATCCAGTTGTGGAATATGGAAAGGCAGGCAGGCTCTATGGAGAGGCAAAGGCACTGGAATGGCTCAAATTTGAAATCAGAATACAGCAGGAAATACCAGTTCACTCCGTTTTAAAACAAACTTTAATTTTGTGGCAAAATGTGTATTGCCCGAGACTTACCATCTTAGTAGTTGTTAAATGAACAGTCTGGCAGTGCTAAGCGTCTTTACGTCATTGTGCAACCGACCTGCAGGACTTTTGTCTTTTTCCCAAACGGAAACTCTGACCCCAGGAAATAATAGCTCCCCATTTCCTCTTTCCCCTGACCCTGGCGAGTTGCCTTCCATTCTTTGTCTTGGGACCTGAGCACTTGGGAACCTCTTGTAAGTGAATCTGAATTCGGTTTGCCCTTCTGTGACTGGATTGGTTCAGTTCAGACACTGCAGGGTGCCCAGACAGGCAGCGCGCGGCAGAATTCCCGTCCTTTCAAGGCCCCCTTGCATAGGGAGACCATTTTGCCCGTCCAGTCACCCTGCGTCACTGGCTTGACTTTCTCCCACTGCTGGTTTTGTTTTGCTATTGGAATTCATGTTGCTACAGCCATGGCTGCACCAATATCTCAGGGACTTCCCTTCAGTTCTTTCTTGGAGGTAGCCAGAAATGGAATCCTGGGACCCTGAGAAGATTTTTTACTTTCGACCTTTAAAAAAATTTAGTTCTAAAATCAAAGCAGTTTCTGAATACAACGCATCTTGATCTGTGCCTCTCCTTCAACATTCTCACCCATCCCTCCCAACCCATCCCTTGCGTCACTTTAAAAATTTTTTTGTGGTATAGACAACGAAATCTGGTCTGCATTCTTCCCCTTCCCATCGTCATTCCTCGACTCCTCTCCCCTAGGCCCCACCCGCTTCTTGGACGTACCCATTTCCTGGTGTTGATTTGTTGTGCTTTGATCTAGTCCTTCCACAAAGTCTATACTACTATAGTCTATACAAAGTCTATACTACCAAGATAGATAGAGTCTGTTATGCTTCAGTTACTTCACTGGTAACCACGTGCATACTGCCCAGTGTGTTTTCTTGTAGATTCATATACTAGCTCTCATAAATGAGGGAAACCATGCAAGCTTTCTGTCTCTGGGTCTGGCTTACTGCACTTAATTCTGGTGAGAATATGGCTGAAAGGGAACTCTAGTACACTGTAGTCGTGTAAGCTTGCTCAGCCACTTTGGAAAGCAGTATGGAGGCTCCTCAAAAAACTAAACATAGAATTACTCTATGAGCCAAACCATCCCACTCCTGGGCATTTAGCCCATAGAACGCAACCAAGGCTACAGCCACCAGCACACCCATGTTCCCCACACCTAAGATACGAGATCAGCCCAGATGCCCTTCAATGGACGATGAATGCATGCAGAAATGTGATATAGATACGTAATGGAATTCTGCTCACCCCTCAGAAAGGATGATATTGCACCCTTCATAAGGAAATGGAAAGACTTGAAAAAAATTGTGTTAAGTGAGATATTAAGAGATACTTTCCTCCTTTTGAGGAGTCAGCATGGTGTTCCCCATAGCAGCTGCACCCCTTTACATTGCCACTGCAAAACATGACATTGTCACTCCAGTCCTCCCCAGCTCTTCCTGTCTGTGGTTTTGATAGTTTGCATTTGCCCTGATTGGTGAAGTAGCACCTACAGGGTAGGGGTTGAATTGCATTTCCCTGATTGTCGGTGCTGTGTATTTTGTGTGCTATTGTTCATTTAGACTTAGTATCTTAGGTGCTTATTGCTCATCTATACTTAGTACCTTATATGCTTATTATTCATTTGCATTTCTTCTTTGGAAATATCTAGTCCAGTCACTTGTCATTTTAAACATCAGGTTGCTTTCATTGTTTGGGTTGTCGGCTCTTTATTTATTATAGACCTCAACCCTTCACCAGATGTGTGATTAGTAAATGTCCTCTTGCATTCTATGGCGTGCCTTTCACCCTGTTGAGTGTTCTTTTGACATACTGTACTACATATTAAGAATTTTTAGGTAGCTAAAACCATGCGATATTGGCAGACACCTAGAGAGATCAGGGGAACAGAAAGAGGATCCACAAATTGGCTACTTAAGTACAGCAAGCTCATTTTTGACTAAACTACAAAAAAAAATTTAAGAAGAAATACAAGTGCCATAACTATTAGTGCCAGAACAATTGCACATCCACAGGCAAAATAAAAACAGAGCAAAGCAAGGTGCCTAGGTATAAATCTTACATGTATAAAACCTAACCTGGAATGGATCAGACTTAACTGTAAAATGTAAGACTTGTAGGAAAATGTAGTTGGAAATCTTCAGAGCTTAGGGAGAGACAAAGAGTCCTTTGTATAATGAGGAAAACGGATACGTTGAACCTTACGAAAATGAATTTCTGACTTTGTTAAAAAGCAGCGGGGAGGCCGTGAGACGGAAAGCCGCAAAGTGGGCGGAGGTACCCGCACGCTGCAGAGCTGAGGAGGAGGCGACCCGCGGGGCGTGTGGAAAAGGCAATTCCAGGAACGGCCGAAGGCGAGCAGAGCCGTGTTCCACACGCGGCTCCACGGGTGGATCCCACGGGGCCGCTGGGCGCGCGTCCCCCCGGGGAGAGGGAGACGAAGCCCCCCGGTGCCCCCCGCCCGCCTTCCCACCGGCGGGGCTGGCGACGCGGGTGGCGGGTGCTGCCTGGGGGGGGGCGAGGGGCCGGGCCGCCCACCCCGTCACCGCCCCACGCCCCAGCGGGGTCACCCCTGCGCGCTCCCGTCTGCACGGAACGCGTGCACGGGCGTGCCAGCGGCTTGATGCTCTCACGGCCCCCGGGGGGCAGCGGGCCTCGCGGCCTTCGCTGATGAATGAGCCAGCGGACGAGGCCATCGGCACCCGAGCGGCAGAATCGC
Source organism: Perognathus longimembris pacificus (assembly GCF_023159225.1). NCBI lineage: Eukaryota > Metazoa > Chordata > Mammalia > Rodentia > Heteromyidae > Perognathus > Perognathus longimembris. The sequence continues at coordinate 2,255,532 of NC_063161.1, read as the reverse complement.
AGCAGCCGTAAAGAGGACAAACCATCGACACGTGCGAGAATACGGATGGACCTCCCAGGAGTTGTGTAAGCGAACAGAGCCAATCTGCAAAGGTCACTCGGGCTAAGGTTTTCCATTTTATATCACGTTGTTAAATTGACTAAGGTATAAAACCAGGGCGCAGAGGCGTGATTGCACTGGCCGAGGAAGGGAGGCCCCGGAAGGGAGGCTGCGCGCGCCGGCGAGAAGCCCCGGGAAAGCAGCAAGGGCGCGAGCCACCGCCGTGTCCCGGGCTCCCCAGCTTAGGAAGCCAACCCGCAGACACCCCCCCCCCCCACACACACAACGTGCACCCTGGGGGCTGGGATCCGGTGGTGGCCTGGCCAGGCTCCCTCCGCTCTGCCTCTCGTAGCTGCTGTCCCGACGGCGCCTGATCCAGGGGCTCCCGTCTGGGTCCGGCAGGCCTGGGCTCCTCCCCTGCGCATGTCAGGGAAGCCGCCCGGCGTGGCCGGCGTGGCAGGGCCAGGAGGCAGCCACGCCCTGGTCCCTGAGGCTGACCTGCGAAGAGGCCTCTGCGGCTCATACATGCACACACGCACACACACACACGCACACACTCACACCACACACTCACACTGTGTTCGCGCACACCACACGTTAGACACACCAAGCCACACACCTGCACGCCACACGCATGCCACCTGTGCACACCCACACCGTGCGTACACGCGTGCATGCTTCTTCCACATGCCGTATTCACACACCACACACAACACCCACGTGCCAATTTCTACCAGACACCGTGCATGTCGCATTTATACTAAAGGCAGCGCACATGCCACAAGCACACACATACATACTTGCATCTGCGCTTCGACCGCATGCATGCACGCGCACCCCAGCTGGGAAGAGGGTTAAAAACCATGGTAGCAAAGTTGTATGAGGCAAACAAGGAAACACTTCAAGACGAACAGAGTTGAGCGAGGGAGAGACGCGCAGCGTGTGCTCAGCCAGGAAGGCGAAGCTCAGCCTTCCGTGTGTCATTTCATAAATATAAAATCATCTCAGCACAAATACACTTTTCTTGGCTCTAAATTACTTCATTATATATTTCATAATAAATTGGAAGGCATTGCTAAAAATAGCCAGTAAGCCTTTCAAAAAGAAGAACAAAGAGAATTGTATTAAAATATGTCTCTACAGGGAGAGGCGGAGTGGATCTGCTGATAAGCCAACCTGGTGAAGATCTGGGCCGGTGGGGGGTGGGGGGAAGCAGCCCCCGCCACCGGGGGCAGAGCTCACACGACTGACGCGTGGGGGCGGGTTCGAAGTCAGAGCAGAGTCTGTGGAGACGCCTAGCCGAGGGCTGCAGGGTCTGAGGGCTGGGAGGGCTGTGGAAATGGAGAACCTGGGAAACCGCTCCTGGGTGTTGCGGAGACCCCGAGGAGCGCAGGCAGCGATGTCCAGCAGGAGTGGACGGCCTGGCCTCTGGCCATCCACTCTCTCCCCGGGAAACCCACCCCCGACGCACTGGCAAGGTCTGTGGGAAGCAGAGGACTTGCCCAGGAGCCATCCGGGAGCCATCCGGTATTCCTCCAGGATCCCTCCTTGATACCAAAGTCCGCCAACACCTAAGTCCCTTCTAGAAAACATGGTGGCACCGTATTTTCAAGGATCTATACACATCTGCCTTGAGTTACTGGCAAGCTCCAACATAGTGGACAGTAACATGAGCAGCACTGTGCTCTGCTCTCCAGAGAACAAGGGAACAAGTCTATTCATGGGCTACAGGGTACAGGGCCAACTGGTCTACCTCTATCTGTCTGTCTACCTGTTTGTCTATATCTATCTCTATCAATCAAATATCTATCATCTATCTATTATCTATCTATCTATATCTATCCATCAATCATCTATCTATCATCTATCTATTTATCTATCTCTATGTATCATCTATCAATACTATTTCTCATCTATCTTATTTATCTGTATCTATCTATCTATTGTCTATCTACCATCTATCTATCTATCTATCTATCTATCTATCTATCTATCTATCTATCTATCGTCTATCTGCTATCTATCTATCTATCTATCTATCGTCTATCTGCTATCTATCTATCTATCTATCTATCTATCTATCTATCTATCTATCTATCGTCTATCTACTATCTATCTACTATCTATCTATCTATCTATCTATCTATCTATCTATCTATCTATCTATCGTCTATCTGCTATCTATCTATCTATCGTCTATCTACTATCTATCTATCTATCTATCTATCTATCTATCTATCTATCTATCTATCTATCTATCTATCTATCTATCTACTATGTATCATCTCTGATCTATTGATATGCCTGACCAAAGCAAAGCTTTTGCTTTCTCCTTCTGGTCAGAGGATGCCAGCATCAGAATCGGACACTCTGGTCACTGTGGAGAGCCTTGCCGTGGGTCCCTGCCTGTCAGGGAGCTGGTGGGCGTTCCAGGTGAGCCCCTGCTGGTGACGGGAAGGGCGCAGGTGGGGGCCCGCTGAGATGTCGGTGCCTCCGCAGCATGAGGACTGTGTACTTTCTCCTGGCGTTTGGAGTGGGGTGGGAGGCAGAACAAAGCCCACAGCCTGTCCTCCCGTGGCCTGCAGCAGCTGGGACTGTGATGTCCTCCCATACGAAGGTGGAAGAGGCTGCCGGGGCACGGCGGGCAGGGCTGGACGGCAGCCTCTGTGCATAAGGCTGCTCCTTGCCCTGCTTGGCCCCCTCCGCGGGCAGGGGCTGCCCCTGGGCTGGTGGGGGGGTCTCTGGTCGGTTTGCCTGCTCCAGCAGGGCTTCTGCAGACGTGTTAAGTGGGGCGCGAGGGTCCTGGCGACCGTGCAGCGCAGCCTCGGCGTTCCCCAGGGCGAGGCCCAGCGCCGGGGAGAGGCGCCGCCCTCGGGCCCTGCGTGCTCCTCCCTGTGCCCCGGTGGGACTCACGACTTGGGAAGGAGACTTTTTGTGCATGCTCTCTGCTCTCTCCCTCGGATAGCCCTGTCCTCCGCTTCCGGGCCGCGGATGAAGCTCTGGGGACCCCCCCCCCACCCCCGGGTCTGCGGTGAGAAGCAGAGACAGAGGGGAGATGGCTCTGGGGAACAGGAGTTTGTGCTCCGCTGTGTGCTCGCTTGTCACGAGGCCAGGCGCCTTCCACACGGCGGGGTTCCAGCTTCCTTCACCTTGCAGGACCTATTCATGGCTCACACTTACTACATCCCCGCCATATGTTCAGTGAGGCTGAGCCTGCCAGGCAAGTGTTCTTCACGACGTGGAAACAGAGCCTGAAGTTGAGGATCTTCTCGTCACCACCATCACCATCACCATCGCCATCGCCATCACCACCATCACCATCATCACCACCATCGCCATCATTCCCATGGTCGTTACTCACACAGCTCCATCGCCACCATCACCACCACCGTCTCTGCCTCGGCTTGCTCAAGGCCGTGCTTTCGGAACTGCAACGCCCCCACGCGTGTGTGCACGGTGGTGCCCGGCACCGAGGGCCCCACAAACGCCGGCCCTTGCACTCCCTGAGATGCAGTGTTCAGATCAAGTCGGCGCTGCGTCCGAAGCTGTGGAGTGTACCGCCTGCTGAGACGGCCCACGAGAAACATGGCGCCGCTCGCGCACCGGGCTGCTCTGGCCGCTGCCCGAGCGCGCGGCAGGCTCTCCCCAGTGCCCACGGCTTCTTTCTTTGCTGCCAGCCTGCTCTGCACTCAGGCGGCACCCGTGGACCCGGGGGCAGGGGCTGACAGGGCCCTGTCCATCACCCGCCCCGCAGTGCCCTCTGGGGGTGCTTGTCTCCCAGTCTTTCAAAGGAGCCGGCTGCACGGAAGAGCAATCTGTCAGCATCGACTCCGAGTCGGCCCGGGCGGTGGAGCCTGTGCCCCGGCCTCGCCAGGCAGCTCTGGGACGGGGAGCTTCCCAGGCCGAACCCCCAGCTCTGGCAGGGCGGAGAGCCCGTGCGTGCGCAGGGCAGGAGCTGCCCTGACGGGGGAGCCGCGGGCCCAGGAGACGCCCCCGCGAGCGTGGGGTGGCTGCCATCTCCTGGCAGGGAGGCTGGGTCCCTGCTGGACCAGTCTGGAGAGCGGATGAGCCACGCCCCGGGGCACGGGCGGCAGGGGACAGCCCAGCTTCGGGATGGACTCAGCACGAGCCCTCGCGGAGATCTCCTCAGTCCCATCGCCTGGGGTGCAGGACGCTGGTGTGTGGGGACAAATAAGCGCCATCGCCAGTGCTGCTGGAAACACTGAATGGGACTCCGGGCTCGCAGCGTGGGGGTGGGTTTGGGGCTCCCCTCTCTTTAGTCAGCTGGATGTTGGCTCTGACCAGCTCCTGTGGGGTCAGCACTTCTGAAGGCGGTGCCCCCACCCAGTGGGAGTCCCGGGCCACTTGTGACTGACGGGTCTGCAGCTGGATTTGACGCAGTGTTTCCCTGGGGCCAGGGCTACCACGGGCGAGGGGAGGTGGAGAGAGAAGGGAGGTCGGCGCCCCAGGGCGGGGCGGTGGGGCGGGTGGGGGGAGACTCGCGAGGGAATAGGCAAGCGGGGGTCTAGCGCTACAGTGTGGTGATTTCAGCTCAGTGGGCGGGGATGCCAACTGTAGCCCGATGACGGGCAAACAGACCTGGGGAAGCGAGGAGCGGGAGAGGGAGAGACGACCAGAGCCCATCTAGGCTGTTGAGGAAGAGCCACTAACGCAACGGCTGCATCCTCGAACCCCTCCCTGGAGAAAGTGGTTGGGAGTTGGAGTCGCATGTTTGGAATTGGCCGGAGGAGAGAGGAGGGCTGGCCAAGGCGAGGGTGGAGAGGAGGGACAGGCAAGCCCCGCAGGGCCCTGGACGGCCTTGGAGAGCATGGGCTTGGACGTGGCGGGTCTTGATCGTGGGGACGAACAGCAGAGCCCTAAGTCAGAGGGCTCGGCCAGCGGCAGGGGCCGGGCACCACGGGGCTGCGGCGTGAGGCTCTGGTGCATGGGGAGGGTGAGGAGGACGGCGTGGAGGCGTGGTGGGCGGGTGAGACGGGGGCCCAGGTGCATGCTGGGATACCCGGGGCTCAGCCAG
>NC_063161.1:2235458-2245458 GCF_023159225.1 Perognathus longimembris pacificus | reverse complement strand
CCTGCACCACCGTCACTACCGTCCTCACCTCTACCACCTTCGCCACCACCATCGTGATGACTGGCGTCCTGAACCAGAGTGAGGCGTGTTCAAGTGGGTGACCGGATGCACTAACACAGCAAGGGTGGAGGCACGGCAGGCTTTCTCCACTGAGCGTTGGGAGACCGATCTCCTCTCCTGGAGTTAGCCAGACTTCACGAGGCCAGCAGGAGAGTGTCACAGACGGCTGTGGTGGAGTCCTGGCACCTCTGAGTGTCTGCCCCCCGCCAGGCCGGAAGGGAAGTGTCATGGAGCGGCTGGCTGTGATGGCGGGGGGTGGGGGGCCCCCTCCCCCTGGCCTGTGGGAGCCGCTTAGAGCTGTCATCCCATCCGTGGAGGACGGAGCAGTCTGCCGTTTCCTCGCTGAGCGAGGGCGTGGAGACAGGCCTCACTTCTCCCGACGCGGGCCGATCTCGATGACGCGGAGGGAGGGAGGCCGCAGAGCCCCGAGTCTCAGTCTGAGGGGAGCCGCAGAAGAGGCTCCACGGGACCGATAGGAAGAAGGGTGGCAAATGGGAGATTACGGCTGGCCAGGTGTTTTCTTTAATCACTATCAACCTGCACCCTCGCGAGCCGGTGCGGCTGGACAGTAGCCCTCCTCTGTCCGTCGGCGGCTGGCCAGGGCTGCAGGCTCCATCTGGAAATGACGGAGGGAGCCATGGCTTCCGGCCGCAGTCCTGGGCGGCAGGGGGGTGACCTACTGGGATTTCCGCATCCGGAGGGGGCACGGAAAGGAGAAGAGGATCCGGGCTCTGGGCCCTGGGCAGCCAGATACGGAGGAGGATGAGGCCCTGCATTGTGCGTAAGCAGAAGACGTGTGTGCACGCGCGTGCGTGTGCACGTGCGTGTGCCGAGGAGGGGCGCGTGCGGGTCGACATGCGTGCAGCCCGCCTCTCCTTGGCCCCCGCTGCAGCAGGAAGGTGTGTAGCCTGTGGTTTGATAGGATTTCCCCCTCCTGGCGAGGCACTCAGGAGCCGTGGAACCGGCACGCCGCCCCGGCCGCGGCGTCTCTGGGCCTGCCTGCCCCCCAGTCCTACGCCGCACCCCCTGGAGTTGCACCTGGTCTTGGAGGTCAGGACCTGCCTGGCGCCGTTTCCCACCTGAGTGGCATTGTGAGTCGGGCATGAGCAATGATGATGTCGCGGAGCTGCGTCCTCACAGCCCGAGGAAGAAGTGGTGTCTTCTCTAAAACAGAGCCACAAGAGGAAATTGGGGGGGGTCGAGGGGGAGGGAGAGCCGAGGTGACACCTGAGTGTAGAGGAACACCCGGCAAACGGGGGTGAGCGGTGCTCCCAGGAAGATGCGTCCAGTACAGAGGAACGCCTGGCAAACCAGTGTGCTTGTGCAGGTGTGACCTGTGCTCCCGGGAGATGCACCCGGCACAGCAGCTGTGTGGAGATGAGCAGCCCACTCGTGGGGGGTTCTGGGGAGGGGAGAGACTGGGATCTGAGGCGGGAGGAGGCTCTGCACTGGCTCAGGGAGGCTGGCGTCCTGCCGCCTCGGTGGGGCCGGGCTGTGGGCTGCGGCCCCCGCGGGGGAGGGGGGAGCAGAGCCTCCTCCCCTGCGAGCCGGGTAGGGCAGCAGGTGGAGGTGACCAGCCAGCCCGGTGCCTGGCCCGGGGGCTCTGCGTTTCCCCGCTTACCGGCAGAGATGACGGACTGAGCGTGAAGGAAGTCACCTGCCAGAGCCGCCAGGAACACGCAGTGAGCCTTCAGGCCTGCGTGAGCAAGAGCTGAGGGAGTTCATCTTCCCCGCTCACCAAGGGAAGGGGGCGGACGGGCGCGTCTCCCGGGGCTGTCGGCAACGTTGCCCCAAGCACGCTCCGTAAGCTCTCCGCGCCCGCCTCTAGGTGGAGAGCATCGGCCGAGTCTCTTCAGGGGGAGGCCACCCTCGTCCGTGCACCCGGCTACCATCACGGGCCTGACACCCCCAGCCCGCCTGGCGGCAGCTCCAGAACCAACAGAAGCCGCCTGGGCCCCAGGTCCACGGCGCCGGGCTCTGGCGCGGCGGCAATCCTTTTTGGGAGTGCATCACCCCACCCTTCTGCGCTTCTCTGTTCTCCTGTGATAAACGGAGTGTGGCCATTCGCAGTCGTGGAGAACATCGCGGTCTGCTGGCCTCTGGTCAGAGAATGCGCTCGCGTGGCTGCGGGGCGTTCTGGAAGGACACGGGTCTCTCCGCAGACGAGCCGCGGCCACCCAGGCACAACACACGCTCTTAGGATCACATGAGAGGCTGGGCAGCGGGGGCCAAGATGGTTCCGAGGATGGGGGTAAAGTACAAGCAATTACGGAACCTTGTTTATGTGCCTCTCCACCTTCCTGAAATTTCTTGTTTGTTTGTTTGTTTGTTTGTTTCCTACCTGGATGGGTTTAAAAAAAAATCCCAATAAACCAGGTGCTAGTGAACAGCAGCGCTGACTGCTAATTGCCGTCATTTATTCATAAGCCGTGGAGAAGCCATCCCCAGGTCCTAGCTCCTGAGTTCTCTGGAGAAAGGCGGAGGAGACTTGCAGCTAACCAATCGCGGCAGCCCCTCTCCCGGGTCTTACGCGATACACCCCTCATTCCCTGCTCCCCAACCTCCGCACCCCTGGGAGCTGCATGCCGGCCAGCTCAGGGCAGGCCAGGCCCAGGCCTGGAGGACGTGGCGGAGGGCTGACCCCGGTCCCGTGGCCTGACCTCCCCGATGGAGTCAGCACCGGGCAGGGTGCGGATCCAGGGTGCTGATCACAGGCTCGGGGGACACGAGAGGCTGCATCCCAGTCCCCAGCACAGAACGCGGTGATCTGCTTTAGGACGTGGCCGCTCTGTCAAGAGAGCTCCTTCCTGCTTGACGGCTCTGACGGTGTCCTCCGCGAGCTGGACGCGGGAGCCGCTCCGCGTGAGCTTTGCTAAGTACACTAAATGCGCGCCGAGCTCCTCTTTCCCCGCGTGTGCGGAGGAGCTGCACTGACGTGAAGAAAGAAGATCAGCGTAAGCTCATTTTCCTGCCAGCCTCCCTCCGGATTTGGGGCGCTGAATCCTTCCTGCTCTGAGCAGGGCGAGCCTCAGGGCTGAGCCCCGTGAGGCCGGGTGGCCACCCTGCCCTTACTCCAGGCATCGCGGAGCTCCAGTCAGCCCATCTCCATGACCTTCGCTGGCGGTCTCCGGGACGGCCTGGGGAGGGGGGCCCCTAAACTAGGCCGGGTCTCAGGTAGTTTGAGGTTTTACAGCCTCGTCCTTTGCTTATGCTTCTCCTCCTCCTCCTTCCTCACCTGCATCTCTTTGTCCGTATCTCCTCCATCACCGCCTCTTCCTCCTCTGTCTCATTCAGCTGGTCACCTGCTCGCCCGCCTCCTCTTCCTCCTACTGGATCTTCTCTTCCTCCTCTCCTTCCTTCACGCCTTTGATTCCTCCTCCTCCGCTGTCTCCTCTCCCTCCTCTTCCTTCACTTTCCTTCTCATCTCCTCCTTAATCTCTCTTCTTTCTCCTCTTCCTCCTCCACCTTCTTTTCCACCTTCTTTTCTTCTTCTTCCTTCTTCTCTCCCTGGTGATGTACACCGGAGTATTTCAATCACCACTTTTTACTCAATTAATCTGACACTAGAAGTATTAAAAGGAAGATGCTGAAAGACTGGCCTACAAGGGACCCTGTCCAGAGTGCTGGTAGTGGAGGTGGCCAGAGGCCCCAGAAATGTCAGATCCTGGGAGATTCTGGGGGTGCTGCTGGCTGTATCCCGGCTCCACGCCTCTCCAGACACAGCTCACCCCAATTCCAGTCCCCCAGAGACCCAGGTGGCTGCACGATGTGGTTTGGCTCAAGTGCCAGAGACTTCAATGGTGCCCCTTCTCAGCCCTGGCCGCGTGGCTACCTCAGTCCCAACTTGAAGCTGTATCATGGGTTCTGGAAGTTTCCCTACTGAGAGGCCTGGCTTGCAGTGTCAGTGTCCAGGACAGAGCGAACCTGCCCGGTCCTGTACGTCAGAGGCTCAACTGCAGTAACAGGAAGGGAGCCAGAGCCAAAGGGGAAGAGCCAGAGCCGTGAGAGCCAAGGGGGAAGATGAGAGCTCTCAGAGGTCCCGGGAACGGGACAGAGCAATTGCTCTCGTGACATGGGTTTATTTCAACGTAAGGACCAGCTCTTTTACCTTTTGAGGTTACATCTTGTGGAATGTGTTTTCCTCCCAGAGGCAGGGGCTGGGGCAGGGGGAAGGGCAGGGGCTGGGGCAGGGCCTGGGGCAGGGGGAAGGGCAGGGGCTGGGGCAGGGGCTGGGGCAGGGGCTGGGGCAGGGGGAAGGGCAGGGGCTGGGGCAGGGCCTGGGGCAGGGGGAAGGGCAGGGGCTGGGGCAAGGCCTGGGGCAGGGGGAAGGGCAGGGGCTGGGGCAGGGGCTGGGGCAGGGGGAAGGGCAGGGGCTGGGGCAAGGCCTGGGGCAGGGGGAAGGGCAGGGGCAAGGGCCAGGTGCCCAGAGAGGCTGGATGGTACTCGCAGAAAGCGGAGTGTTTGGGAAGGGGCTGGATGGCGCTCGCCCGGTGTAGACTCGAGCCCGAGGATTGATCCCACGACCAGGACTCCGTGAAAGCTGAGGTGTCCTGAATTCTAGACTGAAATGGAAGATGGACTGGAGCCCGCGTTCCTGCTCAGAAATTCTATAAGCAGCTTCATTACTAAATGACTCCATTTCTAATCTCACACACTTGCAATGCAAATGGCTTGCTCACGTTGGTTATCAGGGAAATCTAATTTAATTTCACTGTCTGATGAAGATGATGTCTAGATGGGTCTGTATTCTCCACTGGCTTTATTGAACATACTTTAGTGGTAAGTATCTCCACTGTTATCTCTCCAGGTACTTTGGGGGGGGGGGGCTGCAGTCCAGTGGGCTTCAGACCGGACTGCTCCTGTGGCATCTGCTGTTGGGTGACTGAGGGGTTGCATGCTTGAGACAGAGCTAAACAACGTAGGCAAATGAGCCCTGCCTGCCTTTGCACTTGCGCCAGCCACTATAAAAGCAAACTCTGAAACAGAGGCGAGACAGGGCTGTGCGTCTAGGCTCCAGGCCCCAGGAGGGAGGGCGGAGGAGGGCACGCGCCCCGTCCTGAGGACTGGCGTGAGCTCAGGGCTCTGTTGTGGTGACGCCCCAGTGCTACTGTGAATGGAAATGGCTCGTGGGACGGGCCTCCCAGGAACAGAGAAAAACAATGAAAGGGCATCTGAAGTCCATGTCGCCGTTATAACAAACCTTAAGAATCATTTCCATCCCGTCAGTAATTTGAGAGTCAAGCCCTTTGCTCAACCCAAACCGTGTTGTCCTCCACTTCAATTTCCCTTTGCAGCGTGCGGGCAGACGCTGCCGGTCAGCTCAGCGGACCTCACGGATCCCCACGGTGGGGTGGTCTTCGTGGTGTCTTCTCAGAAGACCTGGGCCGGGCGGGTCTTCCCCGTCTCCCAGAATCTCCAGCCCTGCCACACGGAAGGTCTCCATGGAGAAGAGGATCCTAAGGGCCCTAGGAAGTCACTGGACCCCTTCAAGTTTGCAATGTCACCATCCACTGGTAAATGGGAAAAGACGGGGGATGGATGCTTTACACATTCCACCAGACATTTTACTCGGGTGATCCGTGTGAACTGCACCTTCTGAGCTCACAGGTATAATTGTAAGCCCAGAAATACACTTTTCCCTTTTCAATCACACTTAGTGGCTACGCTATTTCTACACGGCCACGACTTGTGAAACCTGTCTTGTGTTCCACAGCCATCATTTCCAAGCACATTTTGTCCCTAAACAGATTCATTTGTCCTGCTCACCAGAACAATAGTCCTTGAATCTCTGAATGGTCAAAATGATTCATCTCCTGCGTTGACAGCTAAATGCTGGCGTGGCTGGGAAAATGTTTCTCTGACGACTTTGTCGGCATTACAAAGAATCATCTCTTGGAAATGAAGGCGGAGGCTGAAGATAGGACTCTGTCTTGGACCAAGGTGGCATTGTGAATCCTGAGCTCTCTCTCCCCCGAGTATGCCAGGATTGGGATCTGTTTGTGCTCCTCCTCCTGTTCGTTGTGCCCCTATAGGTATTTCTTACTAGTAGTAAGTAGTTACACAGAGGGGTTAACATTCAACGAATCAGTTTGCAAGTTACAGTGCATCTCGATCAACGTCACCCTTCCATCATTCTCCCCCATCCCTCCCAACCCAACCCAACCCCTCAATTCTCTTCATTGCATACAAGAGCCACCGCAAGCACTCTCCGTTCTCTATGGCTGCCTCCGCACCGATCTGCTCTTCCTTGCTCAGGGAAGCGTTACTTCGGATGGCTTCCTGGGTCCTGTTTGCTGCAGACCTTGCCTTCTGCTGCTGCCCCACAGGTCCTTACAGGCTGCTTTCACAGAGGAACACTGACTCCTTCTTTGGGCCCACAGATTAACCGATAGCAGGAGAAAAGCCAGGCCTCTCGGCTTCCTTCTGGCATCTCTGTCCTTTGAGCTGAGGCCTTCTCTCCTGTAGTCACTTTGGAATCCAGGCAGGACAGAGCTGGTTGATAACATCTTTACCAGAGATGGAGGACCCCTGTAGAAGAGGGGGAAGACTCCCGTGTAAGAGAGGATGACCCCCTATATAGTAGAGGGGGGACACCCCCCCCGCACTACCTGAGCTCACCTCCTAGCGCACATTGACTCTCACTGTAGCGAGTCCCCCCTCCCTGACCCTCCCGGGGCAGCTGCTGCCCACCCAAACATCTCCTGAGGCTGCTGAATAATCATTTATGTCCCCCTCCCATCCATCCTCCTACTTAAACCCAAAGCAAATGTCTGTCTGGGAAGGATGGGCTACAGTGCTTTCTTCCCAGGGCTGCCCAAGACGGGGGGTAAATCTTTCTCTTCCTTGCCGTACTGCTCTCCTCTTTGTTGGCGTGTTGGAGGTGGAGCCAACTACCCGGGGACACCGGGAATTTGGCCCCAAGTCTCCCGTGACATTGCTTTCATGGTGGCGGTATCCCCCGCTGGGTGACGAATGGACCTTTCTGCTGAGCTCACCCCGGAGCCCCATCGTCCTCGAGCTCCGCCCTGGCTGCCCGTCTCGATAGCCGGCCAGCCTTACCCCAGGTGCGTGCCCGAGGGACTGGCTCGAATGTGTCTGCCGCAGAGCTGGAAGCCTGCTCTGGCATGATCACCCGGCCAAGGAGGTCGAGGTGGGAGGTCATCAGGGTGCGAGCAGTCTGAGGAAGGGACAGACAACGGGGTACTCAGCCCTTCCCAGGGAGCTGCAGGAGGCTCATTGCGTGTTTGTTTTATATCCCTCTTCTCAGAACTTGGTAGAATTGCCATCTGTTTCGGTAGCAGCTCCGGTTTTTATAGTATCTGCTTCCTTGACATTGTGCGTGGGATTGTAAGAATTTGGTGCTGGGTGCTGGTGGCTCCCAACTGTAATCCTAATTAATTACTCCGGAGGCTGAGGTAGGAGGGTTGTGGTTTGAGGACAGCTTGGGCAGGTCAGTCCCTGAGAATCTTACCTCAAATTAACCACCAAAAAGCTGGAAGTGGAGTTGTGACTCAAAGCATTAGCCTTGAGCACAAAAGCTCAGGGACAGTACCCAGGCCCTGAGTTCAAGCCTCAGGATCAACATAGAAACACACACGAATATAAAATTTTACAGTGGTTCAAGACATTCTTCATGATTGGTTTTTCATGACTTGCTCTAAGGTCCTCTGAACTTTTTTTCTTAAATGTAAGCTGTAAGAATCCCTGTTAATCCTCCATTCCTTTGGACAGACAAGGACAAGGTCGGGCAAGGGCACTGAATGGTTCATCGGGGAGTCGCGGTCGGCAGCTCAGAATCCAACCCCGAGATTCCTTCTTGCCATCTTATTTTAAGACCAGAGTGGAGCCTTCTTTCATCCTGCTTTTTAAAATGCACGATGGGTTGTCTTCGGCACCACGAGAGGCGGGATAGACGTGAGCCCTCTGTCGCCCGGGGCCAGGGGAGCCAGCGACCCGGAAGGCCGGTCGTGGTGGGCAGAGGGTCTGCGGGGCAGACGCTGGCGCGGTGCGGTGGGCGGGGGGAGGATGGGGAGTCAGCTCATGGAGACGTGCGTGGCGTACCCGAGGCGATCAGCAGCTCTGCCATTCCAATGGACGCAGGGAAAGCCGTTTTTAAGGGTGCTCTGGGTGGGGGTGCCCAGGGCTTGGGGGGGGGGCAGCCCTCGGCCGTGTTGCCCGCAGTGCGTGGCCCTTCTGCTCCCCCAGGACGTGGTGGGCCCCGGCTCTCCCGAGATGCCCCATAGGGTTTAATGATGAGACGGATTAACCCGCAGCAGGGCCCACCTCACACTGCTGATGAGCACGAGGCCATACACTACCCTTTATAGATCGATAGGGGAGGCATTCGATATGATTGCCGGGTTGAGTTTGGCCCCATCGCTAATGAAACCATAAAGCGTGTGATTGATGAGAGGGATGTTTTCAAAAGGTTAATTAGTTTGTTTTCCTTCTGTAATCGGCAGAGGGGCCGCACAGCCGAGGGGAGAATGTCACCCTGCCACACCGCCACCATCTCCGCAGGCCCCGCAGGCCGCGCCGGGCGCTGGGTGGGCCGGGCATCCCCGCCGAGGGCCTGGAAGACGGGGCGAGGCCTTCCCAGGCCCGAGGCCACCCCGCCCCGCCCACCGCAGACGCTCCTGGGCCAGGGGCTTCCTGTCTACCCCTCCTGCTTCCCGGCCGCCCGGCAGCCTGCGGGCTCTGAGTCCCGGCCGCGTCCCGGAGGGATCCGTGCGTGGCACGGGCCTGCGGCAGCGCGCCCGGGGCTCTGCGGCCGCGCACAGACATCCTCCGCGTTTATTTGTGCTTCCCCGTCCCTCCTTTCCCTCCCCTTCTTGTTTTCTCTTCCCTTCTGTTCTCTTCCTGTACATTCCCTTCTCCTTCCTTCCTTCCCTCCCTCCCTTCCTCCCTCCCTCCATCCCTCCTCCCTTCCCTCCCTCCCTCCCTCCCTTCCCTCCCTCCCTCCCTCCCTCCCTCCCTCCCTCCCTTCCTTCCTTCCTTCCTCCCTCCCTCCCTCCCTCCCTTCCTTCCTTTCTTCCTTCCTTCCTTCCTTCCTTCCTTCCTTCCTTCCTTCCTTTCTCCCTCCCTCCCTCTTTCTTTCATTCATTCGTTCTTTCTTTCTTTCTCATGATTTTAGTAAACATTTATTTCATAAGACAGAGACAGCCTGGAGAGAGAGAGAAATTTGTCCTATGTATGTGGGGAGGCTACTATTGATTTATTTTATTTGTTTGTTTTCCAGGAATACTTTATATATATATTAAAGTCCCTGACTGTTGTATATTGTCATGACAATTCTTTTTTCTCTTTGAATTCGATGTTAATTTTGTGCCATTTAACAATGTTTGTGCAGTTTAATGTAGAAGCTTTTTTTCATGAACTTGCTTCTTTCTCACTTTGGTATTGGCCATAGGGCGTTTTTTTTTTGTTGTTTGTTTGTTTTGTCATTGATCAAATGATCTTCGCGCTGGACAGGGAGTTGGCAGGGCCTGAGCCTGCTCACATCTGGGAAGAACGGGGTCCCGTGTCAGGCCGGAGAGGCGTCAGCAAGCCAGGGTGGCCGTGGCCGTGGCCGTGGACTGGCAGGGGCCTCCACGGGGCAGCCATCTCTAGGAGTGGCTCTGCCCTGTCTCTCCGGGAGCAGGGCCCCGAGCATGCAGGTGGCCTGGCTTCATTGTTTTGTTTGGGAGCGCTCCCCCCACCCCCACACCCCATTACTCATGACTGCTTTAGAAATGTGGCAGACAGAGCTTTGCTCCCACAGGGAGACAGACGGTCACCATGATCGCCACCGATGCAAAAGCCTGGAGGAGGAGCTGGGTCACGTGGTCTGGGCCAAGGGTCACCTTGGCAAGGCTGGAGCTTCCTTGGGAGAGCACCTTCCTCTCCTCCTCCAGGTTTGCGTTGGCCCGTGGGCGCTCAGCCGGGCTCTGGGGACGCTCTT